>NW_026623019.1:31069523-31086111 GCF_023065955.2 Ursus arctos
ACTTCCTGACCAGGGTCTGTGACCATGATTCCTAGCAGCTGCAAGGGGAGAGGAGGACGGGGGTGGTGCACACTTCCTAGACTTGTGGTCAGGACTAGTCTGGAGCCTACTGAAGTCAGCCACACCTGGCACAGAAGGCACCCAGTCAGTGTAGCTGTGGGCACTGCTGCCATGGTACTTTCGGGACGGCTCCATGCTGCCACCCCCTGCTTTTCATCATCATCTTCAAGGTCATGTGCCTCTGCTCTTGCCCCATGGCCTCCGGGGTATTGTCCGTCCTCCATCTGGCCCTCGTCCCTGGTGCCCTGTGCAGTCCGATGCCAGGTTAGCCTTCTCGAGACAAACATCTGGCCCTGATGGAACACTTCCATGGATCTCGTGTGATGCGAGGATGATGCCCTGCCCTGGAAGGGGGCTGCAGGTCCCCAATCAGGAGAGCCATGTCTCCCTTTTCAGCATGGCCTGCCCTCCCCTCAGTCTTCTTCAGGGAAGCTCTCCCAACTTCCTGATATGACAGCTTTGAACTTAAAAATGAATGTTATTTTACATATCTCTATGCCTTAGTTCATCCATGGCATGTCTTTTAAACCCGTTAGTGGGTTTTTTTTAGCAGTTCTGAAGGGCTGTCTGCTCAAGGAGGGGATGACCTGGGTGGGGCAGCTTTCCCTCTCATCTCCCTCAGCATGTCTCTGAGCCCTGGGGCCAGCTGTCCCACTGAGGATTGAGGGACCCGAGCCAGCCCATCCTGAGCCCAGGCTGTGTCAGCTCATAGACTGATGCGAGTCGGAGCGGGGGGCAGCTGGCATGGGCCAGGGGCAGGCAGTGTCTCCCTCTCATTCTTTCCCTCCCTTCCTCCCAGAGGTAGCTCAGAGCAGCCTTCAACCCCTGCATCTCCAGATTCCTTGACCTGTGCCTCCTGTGTTCAGCTGGTGACCTTGGAGTTTCGCATGGATTCTACCTCCCGTACCCTCTCCCGTAGCAGTTCCTGGATCAGGGGAGGGGTCGGACCCTTGTCTGTTTTTGGTCTTCTTCCTCTCCCGCACCAAGCTCACCCACCGTTGCATCTTCCATGTATGTGCTTGGAAGCAAGCCCATCCACAGGGAACCTATTAGCCAAATGGATTCAGGCAATGAACATTGAAGTAGAGATCCAGGATCCATAATAAACCTGCTCTGAAACCTGTCCCAAAGTCTGTGACTCTCTCACAGTGAAAGAGAAACAATAATAGCTTTCTGGACTGTGAAGTGACATGTGTCTCTACTTCCAATCTTGAATGCATAGGTGCTGAGCCTGGACAGAAAAGGACCATGGCTCCCGTGGGCTGGGATCCACAGTAAGAACGCAGTGAAATCTGAATTTGAGGCATGGAGTGAATAATTATTGTAGAGTGAATCCTCCCAAGTAGAGCTTATGCACATTGCACAGGAAAAGATTTTTCAAAGAGGTTCCTGAAAGAAAAATCTTTTTAAAAATTTATTTGAATTCCACTAGAGCTAACATACAGTGTTGCATTCGTTTCAGGTATAAAATAGAGTGATTCAGTAATTCTATATATTACTCAGTGGTCATCAAGAAAAGTGTCCTCTTAATCCCCTTCATCTATTTCACTCATCCCTCTATCCACCACCTCTCTGGTAACCATCCATTTGTTTTCTATTGTTAAGAGTTTGTATTTTGGTGTGTCTCCTTTTTCTCTTTTAGTTATTTATTTTTGTTTTTTTCTTAAATTCCCCATTAGAGTGACATTGTATGGGATTTGTCTTTCTCTGACTGACTGATTTTAGTTAGGATAATACTCTCTAGCTCCATCCATGTGGCTGCAAATGGCAAGGTTTCATTATTTTTCAAGCCAAATAATACTCCATTGTGTGTGTGTATGTGTGTGTGTGTGTGTGAGAATACACACATCTATCATCTCATTTGTCAATTTTTCTACAGACACTTGGGTTGCTTCCATATTGTGATATTGTAAATAATGGTGCAAGAAACATAGGGGTGCACGTATCCTTTTATGTTACTGTTTTCCTATTCCTTTGGTAAATACCTGTTGTGTGATTGTTGGATCATAGGGTAGTTCTATATTTAATTTTTTGAGGAACCTTCATACTGTTTTCCATGGTGGCCACCACAGTTTGCATTCCCACCCACAGTTTGCAAGGATTCCCCTTTATCCACATCCTCCCAACACCTGCTCTTTGTTCTGCTTTTGATGTTAGCCATTCTGACAGGTTTGAGGTATTACCTCATTACCTTTGGATTTACATTTTCCTGATGATGGGTGATGGTGAACATCTTTTCACGGGACTGTTGGCCATTTGTATTTCTTCTTTGGAGAAATGTCTGTCCATGACTTCTGCCTATTTTTTAACTAGATTATTTGTTTTTTGGGGGTCGCGTAGTATCAGTTGTATATGTTTTGGACACTATCCCTTTATTGCATATGATCTTTGCAAATATCTTCTCCCTTTGAGTAGGTTGTCTTATTATTTTTACGTTTTCATTGTTCTTCCTCCGTGTGGAAACTTTTTATTTTGCTGTATTCCCAATAGTTTATTTTTGCTTTCATTTCCTTTGCCTCAGGACACAGTCTAGAAAAACTTTGGTATGGTCCATGTCAAGAAGTTACTGTCTTCCCTCTTGTAGGATTTTTATGGATTCAGGTCTCATATTGAGGTCTTGAAACTGTTTTGTGTTTGTCTGTATTGTGTAAGAAAGTAGTCTAATTTCATTCTTTTGTGCGTAGCTGTCTAGTTTTCCCAACACCATTTGTTGTAGAGACTGTCCGTTTCCCTTTTGATATCGTTGCTTGCTTTGTGGAAGATTCATGGACCACATAATTCTGGGTTTCTGTCTGAACTTGTATCCTGTTCCTTTGGTCGCTGCGTCTATTTTTGTGCCGTACTGTCTTGTTAGGATGACTGCAGCTTTGTAGTATAACCTGAAATCCGAAATTGTGAGTCCTCCAGCTTTGTTTTTCTTTTCCACATTGCACTGGCTGTTCGGAATCTTTAGTGGTTCCATACAAATGTTTAGGATTGTTTATTCGAGGTCTTTTGTTCTTTAATTTAAATTCAATTAGCCAACTTACAGTACATCATTAGTTTCAGATGTAGTCTTCAATAAATTTTCAGTCGTTTGTAACACCCAGTGCTCATTGTATCATGTGACCTCCTTAATGCTACTCACCCAGTTACGCCCCCCCCCCAACTTCTCCTCCAACATTCATCAGTTTCTTGCGATAGTTAAGAGTCCATTATGGGTTTTCTCCCTCTCTGATGACTTCCCATTCTATTTTCCCTTCCTTCCCCTATGGTCTTCTTCCTTGTTTCTGATATTCCACATAGGAGTGAAAGCATATGATCATTGTCTTTCTTTCATTGACTTATTCCACTCAGCATGATACCCTCCAGCTCCACCCAGGGCGGTGTGATGGTAAGTATTCATCCTATCTGATGGCTGAGTAATATTCCATTATATATATGATCTACATCTTCTTTATCCATTCATCTGTCCATGGTCATCTGCATTCCTTCCACAGTTTGTCTATTATGGATATTGCTGCTATGAACACTGGGGTGCATGTGTCCCGTCTTCACTACCTCTGTCTCTTTGGGGTAAATACCCAGTAGTGCAATTGCTGGGACATAGGATAGCTTTATTTATAACTTCTTGAGGAAACTCCGTACCATTTTCAAGAGTGCTGTACCGGACTGCATTAGTACAGGGGTGTAAGAGGGTTCCCGTTTCTCCACATCCTCTCCAACATGTATAGTTTCATGTCTTCTTATTTTTAGATATTCAGCCTCGTGTGATATGGCATCTATAGGGGTTTAGATTTGCATTTCCCTGAAGCCAAGTGATATGAAGCATTTATGCATGTATCTTTTGGTCACCAGTACGTCGTCATAATTGAAATGACTTCCCATTTTAATCCATCTCAAGACCTAAAGCTGGGTAAGGCACTGAAGCTGGATGTTGCCATCGGTTGGAAGTGTGGAGAATTTCAAAAGATCTCCGTGGAGAGCAAGTTTAAAGGTCAGTGTGAAGCTACTAATTGGATCCGGGTAGATCTCTGAAAGTGGGTGTTGCATGGAATGGGCTGAGGGGGGCCCTCCGACTTTCCTATGAATCCTTGCTGCAGCCCCAAGTGGACAGTTTCCTGCTGTGTGGCAGGCTGAGTCCTCTAGTTGTGCAGAGGTGAGCCCAGTGCCTGCTGCCTTGGAGGCAGGCAAATGGGGAGGGACCCTCAGCAGAAGACCCAGGGTTAGGTTAGGCCTCAAGAGACAGCAGGTCCAAACTGACCAGTGCTCAGAGAACTCCCAGGCCGAGTGAGATGAGGGCACAAGGGCGGGTGAGTGTGAGCCTTGGGGTTTCATCCGGAAGGGCCCACAAAGTTCAGGGTTCACCAGAAGGGGCTCTCAGGGGTGCCCCAATTCTCTTGCCCTGAATGCTCTGTTGTGCCCCAAAATGGTACAGTTTACTGTGGGTTGCAGGCTGAGTCCTACGGTGGGGCTTGGGTGTCCCCAATCCCCCAGAGTTGGGTGCCAGGACCCTGGGGAGGGGCCTCTCTGTGGCCAACCTAGGGTAAGGGTTAGGGTCCAGGAGCCCGGCAGGGACAATCAGCAGGGTGTGCGGCAAACACTGTGGAGGGCTGAGAGGAGGCCATGGGGGAGGGTGAGCATGGCCCTCAGGGTTGGGGCACGGGGTGCTGCCAAAGGATGGGGACGGGCTCCGGTGGCCTCCCCAAATTCTCGTGCTCTGTAGTCTCCGTAGAGCCCCAAGGGGCACGGTTTCCTGTCGGGTGGCAAGCTGAGTCCTGCGGTAGGGCACAGGTATCCCAATTCCCCGGGGCTGCGGTGTAAGTCTCCTGGGGAGGCCTCCACACCTGCGGCCGACCTAGGGCTAGGGTTAGGCCCCAGGAGCCCCGCAGGCCTGATCTGCTGGCTGTATGGCTAGCTACACGGGCTGAGGTGAGGGTGTGGGGAGGGTGAGCGTGGGCCTCAGGGTTGGGGTGCGGGAGGCCACCGAAGTTCGCTGGTGGCTCAGGAGGGCCCTCCTGGTTCTCCCGCCCCGAATGCTCTATGGCCTCCCAAGGCACACGGTTTCCTGCTGGGTGGCAGACTGAGTCCTGCTGTGGGGCTCAGGTGTCCCAAATCCCCGCAGCTGCAGCTCCAGGCTCCTGGGGAAGGGCCCCTCCACAGATGAACTAGGGTTAGGGTTGGGGCCCAGGAACCCCGCAGGCCAGATCTGCCCACTATGTGGCGAGCTCCGCCACGGGCTGAGGTGAGGGTGCGGGGTGGGGTGAGCATGGGCTTCAAGGTTGGGTTTAGGGATCGCCAAAGTTCGCCGGGGTCTCTGGGGGCCCTCCTGGTTCTCCCGCCCTGAATGCTCTACAGCCTCCCAAGGGGCACGGTTTCCTGCGGGCTGGCAGGCTTTGTCCTGCAGTGGGGCTCAGGTGTCCCCAGTCCCTGGGGCTGTGGCACCGGGCCCCAGGGGAGCGGCCCTACCCAGCCGACCTAGGGTCAGGTCTAGGCCCCAGGTACCTGGCAGGCCTGATCTGTTGGCTCTGCGACGAGCTCAGTTGCAAGCTGAAGGGAAGGCGTGGGGCGGGATGATCGTGGGCCTCAGGGTTGGGGTGTAGGGGGCCGCCGAGGATCGCTGGGGGCTCAGGGGGGCCCTACCAGTTCTCCTTCAAGGGATGCTCTGTGGCGCCCCCAGGGGCATGGTTTCCTGAGGGGTGGCAGGCTGAGTCCCGTGGTGGGGCTCAGGTGTACCCAATCCCCGGGGTTAGGGTACGGATTAGGGTACGGGTTAAGGTTAAGGTATGGGTTAGGTTTAGGTTATGGGTGAGGGTAGGGGTTAGGGTTAGGGTAAGGAGAGGGTACGGGTTAGGGTTGGGTTTAGGGGTTACAGGTTAGAAGTTATAGGTTAGGGTACAGATTAGGGTTTAGGGTACGGGTTAGGGTTTCGGGTTTGGGTTTAGGGTTAGGGTTATGGTTGGAGTATGGGTTAGGTTTAGGGTACGGGTTAGGTTTAGGGTACGGGTTAGGGTATGCATTAGGGTACGGTTTAGGGTACGGTTTAGAGTTAGTGTTGGCGTATGGATTTGGGTACGGTTTAGGGTACGGGTTAGGGTTAGGGTACGGGTTAGGGTTAGGGTACAGTTTAGGGTTATGGTACAGGTTAGGTTACGGTTTAGGGTTAGAGTATGGGTTAGGGAACGGGTTAGGGATAGGGATTGGGTACGGTTTAGGGTTAAGGTATGGGGTAGGGTATGGGTTAGGGTACAAGTTAGGGTTAGCTATGGGTAGGGTATGGGTTAGGGTCTGGGTTAGGGATTGGGTACGGGTTAGGGTATGGGTTAGGCTACGGGTTAGGGTATGGGTTAAGGTTAAGGTAACGGTACTGGTTAGGGTTAGGGTTAGGGTTACGGTTTAGGGTTTAGGTTTACGGTTAAGGTACGGGTTAGGGTTAGGGTACGGGTAGGGTTACGGTACGGGTTATGGTACGAGTTAGGGTATGGGTTAGGGTCAGGGTTTAGGGTTTAGGGTTAAGTTTAGGATATGGGTTAGGGTACTTGTTAGGGTTACGGTTAGGTTTATGGTACGGTTTAAGTTACGGGTTAGGGTAGAGTTTAGGTTAGGGTTAGGGTACGGGTTAGGGTATGGGTTAGGGTTAGGTTTAGGGTTAGGTTACGGGTTAGGGGTAGGGTTAGGGGTAGGGTTACGGTTTAGGGTTAGGTTTTGGGGTTTGGGGTTAGTGGTTAAGGTTAGCGTTTAGTGTTTAGGGTTTTGGGATTTGGGTTAGGGGTTAGGGTTTATGGTTTAGTGTTAATGTTAGGGTTTAGGGTTTAAGGATTAGGGTTTAGGGTTAGGTTTAGTGTAAGGTTAGGGTTAGGGTAAGGGTTAGGGGTTAGGATTAGGATTAGGGGTTAAGGTTTTGGGTTTAAAGTTAGGGGTTAGGGTTTAGGGTTAGGGTTAAACCCCAGTAGGCCAGAAGGACTGATTCTCCAGCTGTGCAGCGAGCAGATGAGTGGGCCGAGGTGAGGGCACTGGCAAGCAGGAGTATGGTATCCAGCGTTTTGGTGCAGGGGGCCTTTGAACATCACTAGAGGCTCGGAGGGCCCTGCCCGTTCTCTCGCCCTGAATGACCGGCGGCACCCCTAGCAGCCTGGGTGGTGGCGAGGTGGCAGTGTGAGTCTGGCAGTGCGGTTTTGGGGTCCTCAATGCCATGCATTGCAGTGCAAGGCCCCTTGGGATGGGCCCCTCTGGGGCCGTCCTAGGGTTCATGTTAGCACCTAGGAGTCCGGCAGGCATGATCCGCCAGCTCTGCAGTAGCGGAGGGCCAGGCCGAGGTGAGGGCGCCGGAGAGCTGGAACGTGGGCCCAATAATTTTGGTGGGGGGGCCTTGGAATGTCGCTAGGGGATTGGAGGGCCCTGCCAGTTCTCCCACACTGAAGGAACGTCGGCGCCCCTAGCGGCCTGTGTGTGGCAGGGCGGCAGGGTGCATCAGGCGCTGGGGCTTGGGGGTCCCCAATCCCTGGTGTTGCGGCGCCAGGCCCGTTAGGAAGGGACCCTCAGGGACCATCCTAGGGTTAAGGTTAGCGCCCAGGATGCCGACAGGCCCAATCCGCTGGCTGTGTGAGGAGCGGAGTTGCGGGCCGAGTTGAGGGCGATGGCGAGTGGGAGCGTGGGCCCCAGCGTTTTGGCGCCCTGGGCCTTTGAATGTTGCCATGGCTCATAGCGATCTGCCCATTCTCCTGCCCTGAATAAGCAGCGATGCCCCTAGCGGATCCGTTGGTGGTGGGGCGGCAGGGTGAGTCCTGCACTCTGGCTCGGGGATCCCCAATCCCCAGCGTTGCAGCGCCAGGCCCCTTGGAAGGGGCTCCTCCTGGGCCGACCTAGGGTTAGAGTTAGCCCCCAGGAGGCCGGCAGGCGCAATCCTCTGGCTGGGCGGCGAGAGGTGGGCAGGCCTAGGTAAAGGCCCTGGCAAGCGGGAGCGTGGGCCCCTGCATTTTGGCGCGGGAGGCTTCCAATGTTGCCGGTTTCTCCAGGGCCCTGACTGTTCTACCACCCTGAATGACCGGCAGCGCCCCTAGAGGCCCGGGTGGCGACAGTGCGGCAGGGTGAGTCCGGCTCTGGGGCTCTGAGTCACCAATCCCAAGGGTTGCAGAGCCAGGCCCCTTGGGATGTGCCCCATGGGGTCGACCTAGGGTTTTGGTTAGCCCCCAGGAGCCTGGCAGGAACTATCCACTGGCTCTGCAGCAAGTGGAGGGGCGGGCCAAGGTGAGGGTGCTGGCGAGCAGGAGGATGGGAGCCAACTTTTTTGAGCGGGGGGCCTTCGAATTTCGCAGGGGAAACGGAGGGCCCTGCCAATTCTCCCAGTCTGAATGACCCGCAGGGACCCTAGTGGCCCGGGTGGTGGCGGGGCGGCAGGTGAGTCCGGCGCTGTGGCTCGGGGGTCCCCAATCCACTGCGTTGGGGCACCAGGCCGCTTGGGAAAGGCCCCTCGGGGGATGACCTAGGGTTAGGTTTAGCCCCCGGGATTCCAGCAGGCTTAATCCGCCAGCTGTGCGGCAAAAGGAGGGGTGGGTCGAGGTGAGGTCTCTGTGGAGTGGGAGCGTGGGCCCAAGCGTTTTGGCGCCAAGGTCCTTCAAATGTCTCCGGGGACTCGGCCGGCCGTGCCCATTCTCCTCCCTGAATGACTGGCGACGCCCCTAGCAGCCCAAGTAGCGGTGGGGCGGCAGGGTGAGTCAGGCACTGCGGCTCGGGTATCCCCAATCCCCCGCGTTCTGGCGCCAGGCCCCTTGGGAGGGACCTTTCGGGGGCCAACCTAGCGTTAGGGTAACCCCTAGGAGGCCAGCAGGCCCTATTCGCCAGCTGTGTGGATAGCGGAGTGGCGGACCGAGTTGAGGGTGCTGGTGAGCGGGAGCGTGGGCCTGGGCGTTTTGGCGCAGGGGTCCTTTGAAGGTCGCCGTGTCTTGGAGGGCCCCGCCTGTTCTCCCGCCCTGAATGAAGGGCAGGACCCCAAGACCCGGGTAGAAGCTGGGCAGCAGGGTGAGGCCAGTGCTGAGGTTGGGGTCCCCAATCCCCAGCGTTGCGGCGCCAGGCCCATTGGGAGGGGCCCCTCGGGGGTCAATCTAGGGTTACAGTTACCCCCAGAAAGCCGGGGGACCTGATCAGCGGCTGTGCAACACATGGAGGGTTGGGCGGAGGTGAGGGCGCTGGCGAGCCTGAGCGTGAGCCCAAGTGTTTAGCGCAGTGGGCCTTCGAAGTTCAGCGGGGGCTGGGAGGGCCCTGACCATTCTCCTTCCCTGATTGACCGGTGGGCCCCTAGTGGCTCTGGTGTCTGAGTGGCAGCAGGGTGAGACAGGCACTTTGGCTCTGGTATCTCCAATCCCCAGCGTTGCGGCGCCAGGCCCCTTGGGAACGGCCCCTCGGGTGCCAACCTAGGGTTATGTTTAGCCCCTAGGAGGCCAGCAGGCCCTATTCGCCAGCTGTGTGGATAGCGGAGTGGTGGACCAAGGTGAGGGCGCTGGAGATTGGGAGCGTGGGCCCGGGCGTTTTGGCACCGGGGGCCTTTGAAGGTCACCGTGTCTCAGAGGGCCCTGCCCTTTCTCCCTCCCTGAATAATAGCAGCACCCCAAGACCCCGGGTGGCAGCTGGGCGGCAGGGTGAGTCAGGTGCTGAGGCTCGGAGTCCCTAATCCCCGGCGTTGTGGCGCCAGGCCCCTTGGGAGGGGCCCTCGGGGGTTGATCTAGGGTTATGGTTAGACCCCAGGAAGCCGTTGGACCTGATCAGCAGCTGTGCGGCATGCGGAAGGTTGCCCCGAGGTGAGGGCGCTGGTGAGACTGAGCATGAGCCCAAGCGTTTTAGCGTGGGAGGCCTTCGAAGGTCAGCAGTGGCTCGGAGGGACCTGCCCATTCTCCCGCTCTGAATGACCAGCGGGGCCCCTAGTGGCTCGGGTGGCTGAAGGGCAGCAGGGTGAGTCCGGCACTTGGGCTCGGAGTCCACATCCCCCCGTTGCACCGCAGGGCACTTGGGAAGGACCTCTCAGGGGATGACCTACAGTTAGGGTTAGCCCCCAGGAGGCCGGCAGGCCCGATACACCGCCTGTGCGTCGAGCGGAGAGTTGGGCCGAGGTGAGGGTGCTGGTGAACATGAGCCTGGGCCCAAGCGTTTTGGTTCAGGGCGCCTTCATAGGTTGGCGGGGGTTCTGAGGGCCCTGCCCATTCTCCCACCCTGAATGAACGGCGGCGCCCCTAGCGGCCTGGGTGGGGTGGGGCGGCAGTGTGCATCCGGTGCTGGGGCTTGGGGGTCCCCAATCCCTGGCGTTGTGGCACCAGGTCCCATGGAAGGGGCCCCTCGGGGGCCAACCTAAGGTTACATTTAGCCCCTAGGTGGCCGGCGGTCCCTATTCGCCAGCTGTGTGGAGACCGGAGTGGTGGACCGAGGTGTGGGCACTGGTGAGTGGGAGGTTGTGCCTGGGCGTTTTGGCCCGGGGGGCCTTCGAAGGTCGCCGTGTCTCAGAGGGCCCTGCCCGTTCTCCCACCCTGAATGAACAGCAGCAACCCAAGGTGCTGGGTGGTGGCTGGGCGGCAGGGTGAGTCAGGTGCTGAGGCTTGGGTCCCCAACCCACGGCGTTGCGGTGCCAGGCCCCTTGGGAGAGGGCGCTCGGGGTCGATCTAGGGTTACGGTTAGCCCCCAGGAGGCTGGTGGACCCAATCAGCAGCTCTTCAGCACGTGGAGGGTTTGGCCGAGATGAGGCCGCTGGTGAGACTGAGCATGAGCACAAGCGTTTTAGCCCGGGGGGGGGGGTTCGAAGGTCAGCGGGGGCTTGGAGGGACCTGCCCGTTCTCCTGCTCTGTATGACTGGCTGGGCACCTGAGGCTCGGGTGGCTGAAGGGCAGCAGGGTGAGTCCGGCACTTGGGCTCAGGGTCCCCATCTCCAGCGTTGCAGTGCCAGACCACTTGGGACGGACCCCTGGGGGGCCGACCTAGGGTTAGGGTTAGCCCTCAGGAGGCTGGCAGGCCGGATCCACCCACTGTGCAGCGAGTGGAGGGCCGGGCCGAGGTGAGGGCACTGGGGAGAGGGAGTGTGGGCACCAGCGTTTTGGCGCCCTGGGCCTTCGAATGTTTCCATGGCTAGGAGGGTCCCTGCCCGTTCTCCTGCCCTGAATAACCAGCGGCGCCTCTAGCGGCTCCATTGCTGGTGGGCGACAGGGGGAGTCCGCACTGCGGCTTGGGGATCCCCAATCCCCAGCGTTGCAGCGCCAGACCCCTTGGGATGGGCTCCTCGGGGGCAGACGTAGGCTTAGGGTTAGCCCCCAGGAGGCCGGCAGGCCCGATGGGCTGGCTATGCGGTCTGCAGAGCAGTGGTCCAAGGTGAGGGCGCTGGCGAGCGGGAGCGTAAGCCCAAGCATTTTGGTGCTGGGCGCCTTCGAATGTCTCCGGGGGCTCGGAAAACCCTGCCCCTTCTTTCGCCATGAATAACCGGCGGCGCCCTCAGCAGCCCGGGTGTGGCAGGGCGGCAGGGTGAGTCCGGCACTGGGGCTCGGGGGTCCACATTACCTGGCTTGCGGAGCTAGGCCCCGTGGGAGGGGCCACTCGGGGGCCGACCTAGGGTTAGGGTTAGCCCCCAGGAGGCTGGCAGGCCCTATTCACTGGCTGTGCGGTGAGCTGATCAGCGGGCCGAGGTGAGGGCGCTGGCGAGCGGGAGTGTGGGCCCAAGCGTTTTGGCACAGGGGGCCTTCGAAGGTCGCCGGGGCTCGGAGGGCCCTGACCTTTCTCCCATCCTGAATGACCGGCGGCGCCCCTAGCGGCCCAGGAGGCGGCGGGGCGCCAGGGTGAGTCCGGCGCCGGTGCTCGGGGGTCCCCAATCCCCGGTGTTGCGGTGCCAGGCCCCTTGTGAGGTGCCCCTTGGGGACTGACCTATTGTTAGGGTTAGACCCCAGGAGGCCAGCAGCCCCGATTGGCTGCCTGTGCGGTGTGTGGAGCAGCGGTCCGAGGTAAGGGCGTTGGCGAGCAGGAGCATCGGCCAAAGCGTTTCGGCGTGGGTGCCTACGAAAGTCGCCGGGGGCTCGGAGGGCCCTGCCCGTACTTCCGCCCTGAATGACCTGCAGCGCCACTCGCCACACGGGTGTGGCGGGGCGGCAGGGTGAGTGGGGCACTGGGGCTCGGGGGTTCGAAATCCCTGGCGTTGCAGCGCCAGGCCACGTGGGAGGGTCCACTCGGGGCCGACCTAGGGTTAGGGTTAGCCCCCAGGAGGCCGGCAGGCCAGATCCACTGGCTGTGCAGTGTGTGAGCTGAGGGCCGAGGTGAGGGTGCTGGCGAGCGGGAGCGTGGGCCCAAGCGTTTTGACCTGTTGGGCCTTCAAAAGTCGCCGGGGGTTCGGAGGGCCCTGCCTGTTCTTCCCTGAATGACCGGTGGCGCCACTCAAGGCCCGGGTGGCATAGGGGAAGCAGGGTGAGTCCGGCGCTGGGGCTCGGGGGTCCCCAATGCCCAGCGTTGCAGCACCAGGCCCCTTCGGAGGGGCCCCTTGGGGCCCGACCAAGGGTTAGGGTTATCCCCAGGAGGCCGGCAGGCCAGATCCAGTGGCTGTGAGGTGTGCAGAGCAGCGGTCCGAGGTGAGGGCGCTGGATAGCGGAAGCGTGGGCCCGGGCGTTTTGGCGTGGTGGGCCTTTGAAGGTCGCCGTGTCTCGCAGCGCCCTGCCCGTTCTCCCGCCCTGAATGAACGGCAGCACCCCAAGCCCCCGGGCGGTGGCTCGGCATCAGGGTGAGTCCAGTGCTGAGGCTCGGGGTCCCCAATCTCCGGCGTTGTGGCACCAGGCCCCTTGGGAGAGGCCGCTCTGGGTCGATCTAGGGTTACGGTCAGCCCCCAGGAGGCCGGTGGACCTGATCAGCGGCTGTGCAGCACGCTGAGGGTTGGGCCGAGGTGATGGCGCTGGCAAACCTGAGCATGAGCCGAAGCGTTTTAGCACGGGCGGCCTTCAAAGGTCAGCGGCAGCTCGGAGGGCCCTGCCCGTTCTCCTGCCCCGATTGACCAGTGGGCCCCTAACGGCTCGGGTGGCTGAAGGGCAGCAGGGTGAGTCCGGCACTTGGACTCGGGGTCCCCATCCCCAGCGTTCCAATGCCAGGCCCCTTGGGAAGACCCCTCGGGGGGTGACCTTTGGTTAGCGTTAGCACCCAGGAGGCCAGCAGGCCCGATACACCACCTGTGCGTCGAGCAGAGAGTTTGGCCGAGGTGAGGGTGCTGGTGAACATGAGCCTGGGCCAAAGTGTTTTGGTTCGGGGCGCCTTCAAATGTCTGCGGGGGTTCGGAGGGCCCTGCCCTTTCTCCCACCCTGAATGAACGTCAGCGCCCCTAGCGGCCCGGGTGGCGACAGTGCACCGGGTGAGTCCTACTCTGGGGCTCTGAGTCACCAATCCCAAGCGTTGCAGAGCCAGGCCCCTTGGGATGTGCCCCACGGGGTCGACCTAGGGTTTCGGTTAGCCCCCAACAACCCAGCAGGCCCAATCCTCTGTCTCGGCTGCGAGAGGTGGGCGGGCTGAGGTAAAGGCACTGGCGAGTGGGAGCATGGGCCCCTGCATTTTGGCGCAGGAGTCTTCAAATGTTGCTAGTTTCTCCAGGGCCATGTCCATTCTCCAGCCCTGAATGACTGGCGGAGCCCCTAGCAGCCCGGGTGGCAGCATTGCGGCAGGGTGAGTCTGGCTCTGGGGCTTGGGGTCCCCAATCCCCGGCGTAGCGGCACCAGGGGGGCCGACCTAGGGTTAGGGTTAGCCCCCAGGAGGCAGGCAGGCCTGATCCGCCCGCTGTGCATGGAGCGGAGGGGCGGGCCAAGGTGAGGCTGCTGGCGAGCGGGAGCATGGGCCCAAGCATTTTGGCGCGGGGAGCCTTCGAAGGTCTCTGGGTGCTCTGAGGGCCCTGCCCGTTCTCCCGCCCTGAATGACCGGCGGCGCCCCTATCGGTCAGGATGGAAGCAGGGTGGCATGTTGAGTCCGGCTCAGGGGCTCGGGGGTCCACAATCCCCACGTTGCGGCGCCAAGCCCCTTGGGAGGGGCCCTCGTGGGCCGACCTATGGTTAAGGTTAACCCCCAGGAGGCCAGCAAGCCCGATCCGCCGGCTTGCTGCGAGGGGAGGCGCGGGGCGAGGTGAGGGCACTGGCGAGAAGGAGCATGGGCCTAAGCGTTTTGGGTCGGGAGGGCTTGGAATGTCGCAGGGGGTTTGGAGGGCCCTGCCCGTTCTCCCGCCCTCAATGACCGTCGATGCCCCTAGCGGCCCAGGTGGAGGCGGGGTGGCAGGGTGAGTCCGGTGCTGGGCCTTGGGGTTCCAAAGGGCATTCCGGCGCCAGGCCTGTTGGGAGAGGCCCCTCTGGGGCCGACCTAGGGTTAGTGTTAGCCCCCAGGAGGCCTACAGACACAATCCGCTGGCTGTGCGGTGATTGGAGGGGCGAGCTGAGGTGAGGTCACTGGCGAGTGAGAGGGTGCGCCCATGCGTATTGGCGTGGGGGGCCTTCAAGGTCGCCAGGGGCTCGGAGGGCCCTGCCCATCCTCCCGTCCTGAAAGACCAACGGCGCCCATAGCAGCCTGGGTGGCGATGGGGAGGCACGGTGAGTCCGACACTGGGTTTCATGGGTCCTCAATCCCCGGCGTTGCGGTGCAAGGCCACTTAGGAGGGGCCCCTCGGGGGTCAACCTAGGTTTAGGGTTAGCACCCAGGATGACAGCAGGCCCGATCCGCCCGCTGTGCGGCGAGTGGAAGGGCGGCCCGAGGTGAGGGCGCTTCGAGTGGGAGCGTGGGCCCAAGCGTTTTGGCATGGGGGGCCTTCGAAGGTTGCCAAAGACTCGGAGGGCCCTGCCCTTTCTCCTGCCCTGAATGACCGGCGGCGTCCCAAGCAGCCCGGGTGGCAGTGGGGTGGCAGGGTGAGTCCGGCGCTGGGGCTCGGGGGTCCCCAACCCGGCGTTGCGGTCCCAGGCCCCTTGGGAGGGTCCCCTCGGGGGC
Source organism: Ursus arctos (assembly GCF_023065955.2). Taxonomy (NCBI): domain Eukaryota; kingdom Metazoa; phylum Chordata; class Mammalia; order Carnivora; family Ursidae; genus Ursus; species Ursus arctos. The sequence continues at coordinate 31,084,524 of NW_026623019.1, forward strand.
CGCCCTAGGGTTAGCGTTAGCCCCCAGGAGGCCGGCAGGCCCAATCTGCCAGCTGTGCGGCGTGCAGAGGTGCAGGCCAAGGTGAGGGTGCTGGCGAGCGGGAGCGTGGGCTCAAGCGTTTTGGCGCGGGGGACCTTTGAAAGTCGCCGGAGGCTCAGAGGGCCCTGCCCGATTTCCCGCCCTGAATGACGCGCGGTGCCCCTAGTGGCCCAGGTGGCCTGGGGGCGGCAAGTTGAGTCTGGCCCTGGGGCTCAGGGGTACCCAATCCCCGGCGTTGTGGTGCCAGGCCTCTTGGGAGCCGACCTTGGGTTAGGGTTAGCCCCCAGGAGGCCAGCAGGCCCGATCCGCCGGCTGTGCGCTGAGCGGAGGAGCGGGCCAAGGTGAGGGCGCTGGTGAGCGGGAGCATGGGCCCAAGCCTTTTGGCGCAGTGGGCCTTCGAAAGACGACGGGACTCGGAGGGCCCTGCCCATTCTCCCGCACTGAATGTCTTGCGGCGCCCCTAGCAGCCCATGTGGTGGCGGGGCGGCAGGGTTAGTCCGGCGCTGGGGGTCGGGGGTTCCCAATCCCCTGCATTGCACGGCCAGGCCCCTTGGGTGGGGCCCCTCGGGGGCAGACCTAGGGTTAGGGTTAGCCCCCTGGAGGCCGGGAGGCCCGATCCGCCGGCTGTGTGTGAGCAGAGGGGCGGGCTGAGGTAAGGGCTCTGGCGAGCGGGAGCGTAGGCCCAAGCGTTTTGGCACGGTGGGCCTTTGAAGGTCTCCGGGGGCACCGAGGGCCCTACACGTTCTTCCGCCCTTAATGACCGGCCACGCCCATAGCGGCCCGGGCGCCAGCGGGGTGGCAGGTGAGTCCGGTGCTGGGGCTCGGGGGTCCACAATCCCCACATTGTGGCGCCAGGCCCCTTGGGAGGGTCTCCTCGGGGGCCTCCCAAGGTGAGGGTTTCCCCAGGAGGCCGGCAGGCCCGATCCGCTGGCTGTGCAGCGAGCGGAGGGGCAGGCCGAGTTGTGGGCACTGGCGAGCGGGAACGTGGGCCCAATCGTTTTGGCTTGGGGGGCCTTCGATTGTCGCCGGGGACTCGGAAGGTCCTGCCCGTTCTCCCGCCCTGAATGACCGGCCGGCGCGCCTAGCGGCCCGGGTTGCGGCAGGGCAGCAGGGTAGAGTCTGGCGCTGGGGCTCGGGGGTTCCCAATTCCAGACGTTGCAGTGATAGGCGCCTTGGGATGGGCCCCTCGGTGGCCGACCTAGGGTTAGAGTTTGCCCCCAGGAGGCCAGCGGTCCTGATCCGCCCGCTCTGCAACAAGCGGAGGGGTGTTCCGAGATGAGGGCACTGGCGAGCAGGAGCGTGGGCCCAACCGTTTTAGTGCGGGGGGCCTTCGAAGGTCATCGGGGGCTCGGAAGGCCCTACTCATTGTCCCGCCCTGAATGACCGGCGGCACCCCTAGAGGCCCGGGTGGCGGTGGTCCGGCAGGGTGAGTCCGGAGCTGGGGCTCGGGGGTCCCCAATCACCACGTTGCTGCCCCAGGCCCCTTGGGATGGGCTCCTCAGGGGCCTACCTAGGGTAGGGTTAGCCCCAGGAGGCCAGCAGTCCCGAT